>NW_024097290.1:0-27025 GCF_016545835.1 Crotalus tigris
TTACCTTTTTCTATTGTGACCTCATGACATTGCCTTCATCTGATCCCTAGTGGAAACCTAAGATTGCCTTAAGATATTATTAGCTGTACCAGTGTTAAATGTAATGTCTTCTCTCTTATCCCAGCACGGTTTTGCCATGGATATTATCTGATCTGCTTTATTAACCACACTGTTTGTGATGTAATCAGTGATCTCTAGAGATACAATCAACCTAGCACTGGTCAGCTCCTAGGTAACATCTTTCAAAGACATTCTGCTCTGTGTTGTTAGAGTCTTTTTCTTCCAAACTGGGTTCTTCCCCTGTATTCTTCAGGTCTTTGAACCAAATTCTAGCTTGGAGACCTAGCTGAACAGCAGCTGATCAGTAATGGCAGATGTTTAGTGACCAAGTATTGTTCTGGTTGCTCTTAAACTCAGTCATCTCTGACTACGGGGAAGAAAAAAAAATAAAATGGAGAGAATCTGCCAGTTCTATACTTTAATATGCCTTGTATGGAGAACCAATCACCATCGTCATCCATGGAGCAAACTAGGGATCAGTGGTAGAGGCAGAAAATGATGCCTTAAGGACTAATACGAGATAGCACTGAGTTGTGGAGAAGCGCCCTAAGACTCTTTTCCTTCGAGCCTTCCTCTTTTTCAGTCCATAAGGAAAAACAGATTGAATTACAGCAATAACTAACTACCTGACAGCTGAAATTGGAATACAGTTTGTGGAGATTATGCTTTGATCCTACTTATTGCCAATGACCTTAGCTTTAAGAAATCATAATTCCTAAAATAATGAGGTACAAAGGTAAAAGTCAGTAGCAGAAATTAGAAGCTGCATTCTCCAAAGAAAGTCACAAGTTCATTCTCTAGAAGAACTAACCGCTAGACTGTTGAGATTAATGAGTAAGATGGAAAAATGCCCTATCTCATCCTCAATGTGAAGTGCCTATTTTCTTATGCTCTTTTCTGATGTGAAAATAGTAAAAAGTAAACAGTATACAAATTCAGGAACACCATAATTTTATTTCCTAAAGGGAAATCACATTTCATGTTACAGTTGAATCAAGCTTTATGTTGGAATCTCAAAATAAAAACAATCCATACAATTGAAACACAAATATTTACTTTTCTGAGCAAGATTGTTTCTAAGATAAAAAGAATATTATATAAATAAGTTCAATAAAAATACTGTAGTCAGACACTCCCCCTCCCATCAGATTTATTCTACCAAGAAGTAAAATAACAACTCAAACACTTGCCAAAACATACACAAAAGGAATGGTAAGATAAAAAGGTATGGGAAATGTTGCCTAGATAGAAGGGATGGATTGTCCTTCATAACAAAGACCCAATTCATTAATCCTAATTTATTCAAGCTGCAAACAGAGATAACAAGCTTGCTATGCCTTTCTTTGGTTATTTTATTATGTAGATTGATTTACAAATCTCATCTCTTCTTGCATCAGTCCCACTGGGTGTGCCACTACTATTTAAAATGGGACACTTGACATGAAGTTACTTGCCAAAAAATCCTCAGAAAGTCCATAAATAACACTAAATTCAAGTCCAGCCTTCTGTAACCATCCTTGTCTAGTATACATCAATACTGTGAGTAATGCTATACATGCCTTATGTCCTTCCCTGAGCTGTTAGCCATATAGAAGCTTCTGCCGTGAACTCCAATGTAAACATATTATCATGAAAAAAAATAAGTCTGCTGTCTACTCAGAAGTCACCTTGGAACAATCTACAAAATTTGTTCAGTTTGCTAGCTTGAATGCATATAAATCTGCTAAACGTGATTAGTATCACAGTCATAGCTTGAAGAGGTACTTAAATGAACAAAAAAGCATTATATAGAAAATAATCATCAATTTCTTTCATATTTCTATCTTTTTTTTTCTTATTTCCTACCATGAACCATGAAAACTCCTGTCTTTTACCAAGATTGCTATCTGATTCTGCTCTTATATCTTTATTTTAAAAGCTTGATTTTAAATGCATTGTAATTTGCCCTATTTTTTGTAATGAAATGCAGTATGACCTGGTTTTTGTGTTGTTGTTTTGGGTAATTGGATTGGCAAGGAACTGATTATAGGAAATTCAGTTGAGATATTTGAATGAGCATTCACATTCAGTGGAAGACATACAAAATGAACATTATAATTTTTCCTATATTACAAATGATAATTTCAGAATAAATACATAGATGCCTGTGTGTGTGTGTGCATGTCTCTCTGTGTGTGTCTATAATCTGCCTTTCAAAAAAAATTCACTAAGACAGATAATATTTTCATATAATTATATAAATACATTTAAAGATATGCCATAATTTGTTAGGTGTGAAAGATCAAGTCCACATGTGAAGTTCCAATTAAACTAATTATTACTAAATGTACCTAGGCACAAGAATGTACTAACTAATATCTTGGCATTAGATAAGAATCAATGGAATTCAAAAGGGAGGACTAAATGGTGGTGTAGTGATTAGAATGCAATTGTTGATGTTGTTAGTTGCAAAGTCATGTCCGACCGATCATGACCCCATGGACAACTTTCCTCCAGGTCTTCCTGTCCTCTACTATCTTCTGGAGTCCATTTAAGCTCATGCTTACTGTTTCAATGACTCCATCCAGCCACTTCATTCTCTGTCATCTCCTTCTTTTATTGCCCTCAATCTTTCTAGAATGCAGTACTGCAGGCTAATTCTGCTGGCAGTTCAGCAGTTCGATTCTCACCTGCTCAAGGTTGACTCAGTCTTCCATTCTTCCAAAGTTACTAAAATGAGGACCCAGATTGTTAGGAGCAATATGCTGACTCTGTAAATTGCTTAGAGAGAGCTGTAAGGCACTGTGAAGTAGTATATAACTTTAAGTGATATTGCTATTGCTACCAAGAGTCTCTAAGCTAATTCCTGTTTGGATTCCACTCCCATGTTTTGCCACTCCTTCTCCTACATCACTCCTATCATAAGGAAGGGATGGAAAAACTTTTTTCCTATTGAGGAATACATTCCCATAAGACAGATATGTTGAAGTCTTTATTGTACATCGATAATAGATGAAACTGAAGCAAAGTAGGGTGAGGTGTTTAAAAATAAACAAACACCACTCGATTTAATCTCTTATCATGAGTCATTTTAAAAATTAGCCTGATTGCCACATTAAATTAAACTAGGAATATACATGGAAGCTGAGTGGAAAGCTACACACACTCAGTTTAAATTAATGAACATACAAGTATTAAATATTATAACAAAATTTTAAAATAGAACAAAATGCTTTATATATTAATAATTATCGAGTTTACCATAATATTGTCTACAGTCATAGGCGGTTCATGGAGCTTGAAGTAAATATGAATGAAGAGTGAAGGGATGTTTTGAACTAGAGGACTATATTTCAAAATTACAGTTGGTTGGGGAAGAACTAGTTGGAATACAATGAATATAAGAGAAAATAAAAGGAGCTTATTCTGTCACAAACATTTCTATGTGATTCATGTTTTTAGTTTTCTAATACTGTCTGTTAATTTTGAAGTAAACCAAGTCACATGTTTTTTGATATCCAGTTCTGCCATGTAAGACTTGCTGCTTTCTTCTAAGAACATGCAGTTATTATTTGTGATGCTCCAGGTAGCTTATTGATTAATGTCTAATACATTATAGATCCATTTCCACTGACATAAAGAAGAGAAGCAATGCATCACACACCTAAACATTTTAACTGGTTAACAATAATGGCAAGACAACTAATTTTCAAATATTTTTATAGCTAGGGAGATAAGCCACATGAATAGAAAAGTAACATCTGAAGGATGTTAAAGACAATCTGTGTATTTTTTCAATGATATTTCCTAGAGCTGAGCTGAAGTTATTTTAGTGGTTGTGCTGAAGATCTTGGATACTCATGCGACATCCTTCACCACTGAAAGCAAGATAATGGCAGAGAGAGATAACCTTCCTACACAAATTTTATACTCAAATGCATGCTAAATTAAACATCTATATATCATTAAAATTAAGCCCTTAGGTAACCTCTTAGAGCTTCACATACATTTAGTGTTCAGAATTATTTTTTACCTCTTTGTGAAGAACTCAAATGTATTTTCTTCCTCAACAAAAAGCTGTAGGCTACCTTCAGCTAAGAGAAGATGAAGAAATAAAATTGCCTAGAAAACTTCTGTGGCTGATGATGGACTTGGACAAGGGACTCTCCAGAATCAGTCCAACAAATTAACCCGGTACCATACTGACTCTAGTTAGACATCACAGAACCTCAAATTTTTATAAGAAGAGTTACTAATTCTATATGACATTTCTGAAAAATGTTGAGGTAGATATTTCTAAAAATTTCTGAGGTAAATCATCAGGTCTAGACTGATTAAATTTATATAGAAAGAATTATTATGAATAAATCTGAATGACTAAAGGTCTAAATCTGAATCTGATTTTATTATGAATAAAATCTGAGACCAGTAATAATAATAATAATAATAATAATAATAATAATAATAATAATAATAATAATAATAATTCCGGCTCGAAGGAGGCTTATTTTCCCCCAGTGAGGCACTACCTTGACGTGGTTGTGGGGCTTGTGTACTCTGAGGAAGATGAGAGCTATGCCAGAGGTTCAACCATACTGGACAGGTCTCATCAGAGGAATCAGACAAAGAGTGTCTCTCCCATACAAAATATGGTGAGACGTAAATTTCAGAATGCCATACCGGCTCGGATGTCGCCCGGGTTAACAAGGTCCACGCTAGATATTGGAGTTCCTGGATATCTGGTGAAAAATGGGTTACAGGACTCAGGACTGTTGGTTGAGCAACCAGGGCCAGCAGCTGCAGAACTACTGGAAGAAAAGGTGTTTACCCGTCGCAGATACACAGTGATGGAAAACAAAGAAATAATGATCTGTTACTACAGATCAAGTCCCACAAGACGAGGATATCTAAAACGAATGCACCAGTTCTGGAAAGAACAACATCCAGAATCAGAAATAACAGAACAGAGACTAGCAGATCAACGCCGATTTATAACACGAAATAAAGTAATTCACTAGAAACGAATTGGCAAACGAACTTCAAAGGTTTCCGCAGGGCAAAGAAATCAAGCCTTACAGAAGTAATTCAGAATGTAGAGGCAAAACCGGGGGAGTTGGCAGTGAAAGAATCCAGTAGAGATATACAACTGTTTTCTCTTTGGAAAACCAGGCACCTCTTCCTTCATGAAGAACAAACCCTCTAACTAAAGAAATAAAAAGAAATTTGAAACAAAGAACTAACTGAGCATCCTAGAAACAGCACAAAAACAACAGAATAAGGCTGCCTGCATTGAAGCTTGGTTTCAAAGAAACAGCTACATAAGCATTAAAGTTGCAAATACTGCAATAGCAAGTAATAAAGCAACCAATTCACTGCAAGAAACAAACCAACTAATGTACGAACATCTGCATTATATAACTGAATACCTGGGATGCAAAATCAACAAAGAAGAAAAACAAACAACAGTGCATCACAAAATGGAAGGTTAGACTAGAAAATAAGATCAGCAAGTTAAGATCACATGCAAGCAAGCTAGAACAGATGAAAGAAAAGAAGCTGAAGAACAAGAAGACCAAAGAATACCTAATCAAGAAATACCACTTAGACACAAGGAAAATCAAGGAAGCACTGGAAATAATAAAGCAACAAATAACAGCTATAGCCAGGAAAATCAGTAGATATGAAGCTCAAATTGCAAACTATAGGCAGAACCTCCAATTCCAATCCAATCAGAAACGTTTCTACCAATCCATCCATGGAGAAACTGCAAGAAATCAGTCAGTACCTGACAGGAAGAACATGGCAGTTCTGGAACAGATATGGGATAACCCAAAGAGATACAACAAGGATGCAGTGCTTGGTTGAAAAAAAAAAAAAAACAAAAAGAGGTGATGCAAATAAAAACAGAAGTTTGAAATGAAAGAACTATTAATAACAACAAAAATTGTAGAAAAAAGAGCAAAGAAAATCAAAAATTGGTCAGCACCAGGTGAAGATGAATTGCATGGGTTTTGGTTGAAACATCTAACTGTTATACACCCACTCATTGCCAAACAGTTCAACAATATACTACAAGGAGGAGAAATTGAAAAGTGGCTAACAACTGGGAAAACCTACCTAATAATGAAAAATCCAGCAAAAGGGGCAACACCAGGTAAATACAGGCCAATTACCTGCTTACCAACAACTTTCAAATTACTAACTGGTGTAGTAGCTGATGCAGTGCAACAGCATCTAGTTGAAAACAATCTCTTTCCACCTTAGCAGAAAGGAAACCGCCCCAATAGAAGAGGAACAAAAGATCAACTCCTAATAGACAAAATGATCTTGGAAAACTGCAAGAGAAGGAAGACCAACCTGAATGTGGCATGGATTGACTACAAAAAGGCATTTGACTCTCTGCCACATGATTGGATAATAAAGTGCTAGAAATAACAGGAGTCAGTAGAAACATCAGAAAATTTGTGCAAAGATCGATGGCAGCAATGGAAGACACAGTTGCAGATCAATGTGAGAAGCTGGAGAGGTTTAATATCAGAGAGGAATATTTCAAGGAGATTCATTATCACCATCACTATTTGTTATTGCACTGTTTCCTCTGTCAACAATACTGAATAACTCAGGACATGGCTATCAAACATCAAAAACATCTGCCAGACTATCCCACCTCCTTTATATGGATGATCTAAAGCTGTATGGAAAAACATCATCTGAAATAGAATCGCTGCTCAACACTGTCCGTATATCTAGCCAAGATATTGTAATGGAGTTTGGCTTGGACAAATGTGCCACACTTACTATCAAACAAGGAAAAATAATGAAAACTGAAGGAATCAAGATGCCCCACGAAAATAACATTAAGATTCTGGATGAGGAAGAGTACTACAAATACTTGGGTATCCTTCAAGCTGACAACATCAAGCACACTGAAGTCAAGAAAAAGATTAGAGGTGAATACATCAAGAGAGTGAAGAAGATCTTAAAATCCCAAACTCAATGGAGGAAATACCATAAAGGCAATCAACACCTGGGCAATCCCAGTCATAGGTACACAGCTGGAATAGTGGACTGGGCTCAAGCAGAACTAAAAGCAATGGATAGGCAGACCAGAAAAATAATGACACTGAATCATGCCCTTCATCCACGCAGTGACATGGATAGACTTTATCTACCAAGGCAAATAGGTGGGCGTGGAATGCTACAAGTACATCAGATGGTTGAAGAAGAAAAAATGGCTTTGGAAGAATATCTGAAGAACAATGATGAAGATGCACTGAATTTAGTATATCAGGAAGGCTTACTGACTACTGGAGAGACCAAACTGGCCTACAAGAAAGACCAAATGAAGAACAGAATAGAGGCATGGGAAGACACAGCACTACATGGCCAATACATTAAAAAAATAGCTGGGAAAGCAGATAATAACAAGACCTGGCAATGGCTAAGAGCAGGAAAATTGAAGAAAGAGACCGAGGGACTAATTCTGGCTGCACAGACCAAGCCTTAAGGACAAATGCATATAAAGTCAAAATTGAGAAGACAGCAACAGACAGTAAGTGCCGCCTATGCAAAGAAGCTGAAGAAACAGTGGACCATCTGGTAAGCTGTTGCAAGAAGATTGCACAGACTGATTACAAGGCAGCGGCATGACAAGGATGGCAACATGGTGCATTGGGAAGATCTGCAAAAAAATTCATTTGCCTGTAAGCAAAAACTGGTGGATCATAAATAGGAGAAAGTCATAGAAAATTGATAAATTAAACTGCTCTGGGACTTCAGAATTCAAACAACAAGCACCTGCAACATAACCCCGCAGAACCTTAACAATTGTCGATAAGAAAAGAACAAAAAAGTCTGGATAGTGGACGTGGCAGTTGCTGGAGATTCAGAATAGAAGAGAAAGAACTGGAGAAAATAACAAAATACAAAGACCTACAAATAGAATTAGAAAGACTGTGGCAAAAAGCAAGCAAGGGTAGTACCAATAGTAATAGGCTCCTTGGGTGCAATCCCAAAACAACTGGAGCACCACTTGAACACCATTGGCATTGACAAATTCGCTATTAGTCAATTGCAAAAGGCGGTCTTACTAGGACCTGCTTCCATCCTGCGACGATACCTGTAATCCATCAAACATCCACATCTGCCTATCTCAGGTCCTGGGTAAGGACTCGATAGGTAGACAAAATGCCAAATCCAGTCTGAACATCTGGCTGACTGGCGATTATCCATAGTACTCTAATAATATACTAATAGTAATAATAATAATAATATAATAATAATACTAAAAGAAATAATTGATCTGTTTACTACGATCAAGTCCAACAAGACGAGGATATCGAAAACAATGCACCATTTCGAAAGAACAACTTCCAGAATCAGAAATAACAGCATAGAGACTAGCAGATCAACACAGATTTATAACACGAAATAAAGTATTCACAGAAACAGAATTGGACGAACTGCAAAGGTTTACCCAGGGCAAAGAAATCAAAGCCTTACCAGAAGTAATTCAGAATGTAGAGGCAAATCAGGGGGAGTTGGCAGTGAAGGAATCCAGCAGAGATATACAACTGTTCTCATTTGGAAACCAGGCACCTCTTCCTCAGGAAGAACAAAACCCTCTAACTAAAGAAATAAAAGAATTGAAACAAAGAATAACTGACCATCTAAAACAGCACAAAAACAAAAGAATAAGGCTACCTGCATTGAAGCTTGTTCCAAAGAAACAGCTAGCACAAGCATTAAAAGATGCAAATACTGCAATATCAAGTATAAGCACCAATTCACTGCAAGAAACAAACCAACTAATGTACGCACATGGAACTGCATGGGTTTTGTTGAAACATCTAACTGTTATACACCCACTCATTGCCAAACAGTTCAACAATATACTACAAGGAGGAGAAATTGAAAAGTGGCTAACAACTGGGAAAACCTACCTAATAATGAAAACTCCAGCAAAAGGGGCAACACCAGGTAACTACAGGCCAATTACCTGCTTACCAACAACTTTCAAATTACTAACTGGTGTGGTAGCTGATGCAGTACAACAGCATCTAGTTGAAAACAATCTCTTTCCACCTGAGCAGAAAGGAAACCCCCCAATAGCAGAGGACCAAAAGATCAACTCCTAATAGACAAAATGATCTTGGAAAACTGCAAGAGAAGGAAGAACAAACCTGAATGTGGCATGGATTGACTACAAAAAGCCTTGACTCTCTGCCCACATGATTGGATTAATAAGTGCCTAGAAATAACAGGAAGTACATTAGCAAACATCAGAAATTTGTGCAAAGATCGATGGCACAATAAAGAACACATTGGAGATACAATGGTGAGGGAGGCTGGGGAGGTTAGTATAAGGAGAGGAATATTCAAGAGATTCTTATCACACCATTCTATTTTGGTATTGCACTGTTTCCTCTGTCAACATACTGAATAACTCAGTAACTGGCTGATCAAACATCAAAACATCTGCCAGCTATCCAATGTAAGGACCACCCCCCCCCCACTTTGCATCTTAAGAAGACAGAACTCTTGGAATAATTCTTCCAACAGGAATCCTTTATTAAGAGAAAATGGTTGCAGGCATGCTAGACAGGACTTGGGGTTCAAGCTCTTCCATTCAAGGTTTTAAGGGGTTCCCCAGTAATCCCACCCAATCAACCCCCCTTCCAGTGATAGTTTCAAGTATCACAATTCCACCCCTTTTCTTCTTTCTTCCGTCTGGATGGAGACTTCAGATAACTACATGAAAGGCAAATACCCTTCTTTGTTATGGTAAGGTTCTTTGGCTTTGAGGTTACAATAAACACACATTCAGCATTCAGCTCCTTGAAGTATACTGAAGGAAGTGAGGGCCATAAAGCCCCTTTGTTCTCCCCCTTCTCTCCCTCTTATGGCAGAATCCAGAGAAGGCAGAATTGGAGTTTCTATATTTGATAATTAAAGATGAAATATAATTGGATTCTGACACCCACCTCCTTTAATATGGATGATTGAAGCTGTATGAAAACAATCATCTGCAATCGAATCGCTGCTCAACAACTGTCCGTATATAGCCAAGATATTGCAATGGAGTTTGGCTTGGACAAATGTGCCACACTTACTATCAAACAAGGAAAAGTAGTGAAAACTGAAGGAATCAAGATGACCCACGAAAATAACATTAAGAGTCTGGATGAGGAAGATTACTACAAATATTGGGTATCCTTCAAGCTGACAACATCAAGCACACTGAAGTCAAGAAAAAGATTAGAGGTGAATACATCAAGAGAGTGAAGAAGATCTTAAAGTCCAAACTCAATGGAGGAAATACCATAAAGCAATCAACAGCTGGGCAATTCCAGTCATTAGGTACACAGCTGGAATAGTGGACTGGACTCAATGGATAGGAAGACCAGAAAAATAATGACAATGAATCATGCCCTTCATTCACGCAGTGACATTGACAGACTTTATCTACAAGGGCAATAGTGGGTTTGAATGCTACAAGTCATCGATGGTTGAAGAAGAAGAAATGGCTTTTGGAAGAATATCTGAAGAACATGATGAAGATGTACTGAAATTAGTATATCAGGAAGGCTTACTGACTACTGGAGAGACCAAACTGGCCTACAAGAAAGACCAAATGAAGAACAGAATAGAGGCATGGGAAGACAAAGCACTACATGGCCAATACATGAAAAAAATAGCTGGGAAAGCAGATAATAATAAAACCTGGCAATGGCTAAGAGCAGGAAAATTGAAGAAAGAGACCGAGGGACTAATTCTGTCTGCACAAGACAAAGCCTTAAGGACAAATGCATACAAAGTCAAAATTGAGAAGACAGCAACAGACAGTAAGTGCCGCCTATGCAAAGAAGCTGAAGAAACAGTGGACCACTTGGTAAGCTGTTGCAATAAGATTGCACAGACTGATTACAAGCAGCGGCATGACAAAGTAGCAACAATGGTGCATTGGAAGATCTGCAAAAAATATCATTTGCCTGTCAGCAAAAACTGGTGGGATCATAAAATAGAGAAAGTCATAGAAAATGATAAAATTAAACTGCTCTGGGACTTCAGAATTCAAACAGACAATCACCTGCAACCTAACACCCCAGACTTAACAATTGTCGATAAGAAAGACAAAAAAGTCTGGATAGTGGACGTGGCAGTGCCTGGAGATAGCAGAATAGAAGAAAAAGAACTGGAGAAGATAACAAAATACAAAGACCTACAAATAGAAATAGAAAGACTGTGGCAAAAGCAAGCAAGGGTAGTACTAATAGTCATAGGCTCCTTGGGTGCGATCCAAAAACAACTGGAGCACCACTTGAACACAATTGGCATTGACAGGTTCGCTATTAGTCAATTGCAAAAGGCTGCCTATTAGGAACTGCTTCCATCCTGCACGCTTATCTGTAAATACCATCAAACATCCACAATCTGCCTATCCCAGGTCCTGGGTAAGGCTCGATAGGTAGACAAATGCCCAAATCCAGTCTGCACATCTGGCTGACTGTGCGATGATCGATAATAATAATAATAATAATAATAATAATAAATAATAAGTAGTAATATAATAATAGAAGACTATTCTTTTCTGTTCTGCCTATCCAGTCCTGGGTAAGGACTCGATAGGTAGACAAAATGCCATCCAGTCCTGAACAATCTGCTGACCTGTGCGATGATCGATAATAATAATAATAATAATACTCATATATGGTTGAAACATCTAAAACTGTTATAACACCCACTCCATTGCCAAGCAATTCAACAATATACTACAAGGAGGAGAAATTGAAAAGTGGCTAACAACTGGGAAAACCTACCTAATAATGAAAAATCCAGCAAGAGGGGCAACACCAGGTAACTACAGGCCAATTACCTGCTTACCACCAACTTTCAAATTACTAACTGGTGTGGTAGCTGATGCAGTACAACAGCATCTAGTTGAAAACAATCTCTTTCCACCTGAGCAGAAAGGAACCCGCCCCAATAGCAGAGGAACAAAAGATCAACTCCTAATAGACAAAATGATCTTGGAAAACTGCAAGAGAAGGAAGACCAACCTGAATGTGGCATGGATTGACTACAAAAAGGCGTTTGACTCTCTGCCACATGATTGGATAATAAAGTGCCTAGAAATAACAGGAGTCAGTAGAAACATCAGAAAATTTGTGCAAAGATCGTGGCACAATGGAGACAACGTTGCAGATCAATGGTGAGAAGCTGGAGAGGTTAATATAAGGAGGAATATGTTCAGGGATTCATTATCACCATTACTATTTGGTTTTGCACTGTTTTCCTCTGTCAACATACTGAATAACTCAGGACATGGTTTATCAAACATCCAAAACATCTGCTAGACTAATCCCACCTCCTTTTACATGATTGATCTGAAGCTGTATGGAAAAACATCATCTGAAATAAGAATCGCTGCTCACACTGTCCGTATTATAGCCAAGATATTGTAATGGAGTTTGGCTTGGAACAATGTGGCCACCTACTATCAAACAAGGGAAAAATAGTGAAAACTGAAGGAATCAAGATGCCTCACAACAAATAACATTAAATTCTGGGATGAGGGGATACTACAAATACTTGGGTATCCTTCAAGCTGACAATATCAAGCACACTGAAGTCAAGAAAAAGATTAGAGGTGAATACATCAAAAGAGTGAAGAAGATCTTAAAGTCCAAACTCAATGGAGGAAATACCATAATTGGTATTTAGGTCAGTCATTAGGTACACAGCTGGAATAGTGGACTGGACTCAAGCAGAACTAAAAGCAATGGATAGGAAGACCAGAAAAATAATGACAATGAATCATGGCCTTCATCCACGCAGTGACATTGACAGACTTTATCTACCAAGGAAAATAGGTGGGCGTGGAATGCTACAAGTACATCAGATGGTTGAAGAAGAAAAAATGGCTTTGGAAGAATATCTGAAGAACAATGATGAAGATGCACTGAAATTAGTATATCAGGAAGCCTTACTAACTACTGGAGAGACCAAACTAGCCTACAAGAAAGACCAAATGAAGAACAGAATAGAGGCATGGGAAGACAAAGCACTACATGGCCAATACATGAAAAAAATAGCTGGGAAAGCAGATAATAATAAAACCTGGCAATGGCTAAGAGCAGGAAAATTGAAGAAAGAGACCGAGGGACTAATTCTGGCTGCACAAGACCAAGCCTTAAGGACAAATGCCTACAAAGTCAAAATTGAGAAGACAGCAACAGACAGTAAGTGCCGCCTATGCAAAGAAGCTGAAGAAACAGTGGACCACCTGGTAAGCTGTTGCAAGAAGATCGCACAGACTGACTACAAGCAGCGGCATGACAAAGTAGCAACAATGGTGCATTGGAAAATCTGCAAAAAATATCATTTGCCTGTAAGCAAAAACTGGTGGGATCATAAAATCGAGAAAGTCATAGAAAATGATAAAATTAAACTGCTCTGGGACTTCAGAATTCAAACAGACAAGCACCTGCAACATAACACCCCAGACTTAACAATTGTCGATAAGGAAGACAAAAAAGTCTGGATAGTGGACGTGGCAGTGCCTGGAGATAGCAGAATAAAAGAGAAAGAACTGGAGAAGATAACAAAATACAAAGACCTACAAATAGACATAGAAAGACTGTGGCAAAAGCAAGCAAGGGTAGTACCAATAGTCATAGGCTCCTTGGGCGCAATCCCAAAACAACTGGAGCACCACTTGAACACCATTGGCATTGACAAATTTGCTATTAGTCAATTGCAACAGGCGGCCTTATTAGGAACTGCTTCCATCCTGCGACGATACCTGTAATACCATCAAACATCCACATCTGCCTATCCCAGGTCCTGGGTAAGGACTCGATAGGTAGACAAAATGCCAAATCCAGTCTGAACATCTGGCTGACTGTGCGATGATTGATAATAATAGTAATAATAATAATGATAATAAAGTTGGAAGGGACCTTAGAGGTCATCTAGTCCAACCCTCTGCTCAGGATGGAAACCCTATACCTTTTCAGACAAATGGCTGTCCAGTCTCTTCTTAAAAACTTCCAGTGTTGAAGCATTCACTGCTTCTGGAGGCAGGTTATTCCACTGGTTAATTGTTCTAACTGTCAGGAAGTTTCTCCTTACTTCTAGGTTGCTTCTCTCCTTGATTAGTTTCCATCCGTTGCCTCTTGTCCTGCCTTCAGGTGCTTTGGAAAAGTGTGGCCTTACCAAGGCATTGTAAAGTGGTATTAACACTTCACGTGATCTTGATTCTATCCCTCTGTTAATGCAGCCTGGCACTGTGTTGGCCTTTTTGGCAGCTGCAGCACACTACTGGCTCATATTAGGTGATTGTCCACTAGAACAATTTTAGGTGATTGTCCACTTGGACTCCGAGATCCCTCTCACAGTTACTACTATTGAGCAAGGTACCCCCTATACTATACCTGTACATTTGGGTTTTTTTGCTTAAATTTAGAACCTTACTTTTTTCACCATTGAATTTCATTTTGTTAGATAGCGCCCATTGTTCAAGTCTGTCCAAATCCTCCTTTACCCTAAGCCTGTCTTCTGGAGTGTTGGCTATTCCTGCCAGCTTGGTGTCATCTGCAAATTTGATGAGTTCCCCATCTATCCTTTCGTCCAAGTTGTTAATGAAGATGTTGAAGAGCACTGGGCCCAGAACAGAGCCCTGGGGCACCCCACTACACACTTACCTCCATGTAGATGCGGTTCCATTGAGGACCACATGCTGAGTACGGCCAGTCAGCCAGCTACGCATCCATCTGGTGGTGATGCTGTCCAACCCACATTTTTCTATTTTATCAAGTAGTAGATTGTGATCTACTTTATCAAATGCCTTACTGAAGTCCAAGTAAATTATATTCACAACATTCCTCTGATCCACTAATTTTGTCACTTGGTCAAAGAATGCAATAAGATTTGTCTGGCATGATCTGTTTTTGACAAACCCATGTTGGCTTTTAGTAATGACTTTGTTTGGCTCTAGGTGTTTGCTGATTCGTTGTTTGATTATCTTTTCCAGAATCTTCCCAGGTATTGAGGTCCGGTTGATAGTTCTGTAATTTCCTGGGTCCATTTTTTTTCCTTTTTTGAAGATGGCAACTACATCAGCTCTTTTCTTGTCCTCCGGTAGTTCCCCAGTGCTCTAGGATCTTTGAAAAATATAGTTCAATTGTTCTGAAATCACATCTGCCAGTTCCTTTAGAACCTTGGGGTCTTGGTGATTTGAACTCGTCTAGGCTGGATAGGTGTTCACTTACCGTTTTCTTGCCTATCTTAACTTGTGTTTCTGTTCTGTTTTTTATGGCACTATTTTTGGTAGGTTGATCTGTTTTTTCCCTTTGTGTAAAGGCAGATGCAAAAAACAAGTTAAATAGTTCTGCTTTCTCCCTGTTGCTTGTCACCTTCTTGCCACTTTCACTCACTAATGGACCAATCATTTCCTTCACTTTTTTCTTGTTTTTTACATTTTGAAAGAAGCTTTGTTATTTCTGACTTTGGTCGCAAGCCTTAGTTCATTTTGAGCCTTAGCTTTCCTCACTTCATCTTTGCAGGCTTGGGCTATTTGCTGATATTCTGACTTAGTTATGTGTTCCTCTTTCCACTTTCTATACTTGTCCTTTTTATCTTTCAACCTTTGTCTGAAACTGATAATGTTTATATGAATAGAAACCCTTGCTTCACTTAGACTATAGCAGAAAATGGGTTATAGCTTTGTTAAATTATCTTCACTGCTACTACTGCTTTTCATCCCTGAGCTACTTACAACTTATCTCAAGCCCAGTAGACCAGATCAGAGTGAAAGTCCTATTTGCCATGTCTGGAAACACAATTCTTACATTCATTTGGTGATATATTCAGGTTGGGCAACATTTCAAAGAATCATCTATCATTAAAAAATGGGTAGTGCCGGGACAGGAAATGGTAGAACTAGGCAAGTTAAATTTGATTTAATTAAATTATACTAATATAATTAATATATATATCAATTGACCTCTGCTACAATATCTACTATAGACTATTAAAAGTTTTGTTCCCATAACCTTTAACTGGGCAAAATGGTCCATAATAGGGTAACAATTTTTGAACCAAATTGAGTAACTTATAGAATGCATCCAAAATCTGGGGCTCATGACTCCTGTGGAATTAAAATTTGGAACATTTTATAAAACATTTTATGACATAAATATAATACATAAAATATTTCCTGTGGTCAACTTCTGAAATCAGATTGGGCGATATAGGTCAATGTGGGTTAGTTTCAGGCAGATATCTCTTATACTTGTAAATAATTTTTAAGAATTTTTCAAGTACATTAGAAGCTGTATCATTGTTGAAGGCATTGAGGATTCTAAAATCAAAGTTCCATTTTTTTCCCACCTCAAGCACAAAGTCCAGAAGCGTTTCCAAATAGAAACAAAAGTATTTATGTTTTTTTTCTTTGACCAAAACAGTCAATTCAGCTATCTCTGCTAACTCCATCAACTTTTGCAGCCATTCATCCATTGTGGGGATCAAAATGTCCTTCCATTTTTGTGCATAAAGTAGTCTTCCTGCCTTCAATATATATAACCTCAAAGTTCCATTTTTTCCCAATGTCTTTTTCCATCATACCCAAAAGAAAAGTTTCTGGTTTTATCTTTATGTTCACCTTAATATTTTTTGTATTAGAATATGAATCCTACTCCAATATTTCTTTGCTTTAACACATGCCCACTATAAATGATAAAGGTCACTTCTTTACATTTATATTTCCAACATTCATTTGAAATACCTTTATACATTCTGGATAACTTGTCTGGTGTTAAAATACCAGCAATACATCATCTTATAGAAATTTTCTTTTAAATTGTAATTTAATGTAAATTTTAAATTACATCCACATATTCTCCCATTGTTTGAGCATAACATTATATCCAAAATTCCTTGCCCATTGAATTATACAATGATTTACCTGTTCACTTTCCAAATTCAATTTCAGTAACCTTTTATAGACCTTAGCAGTAATATGTTCATCACTACCACACAGTAAGATTTCCAATTCATTTTTAATAAAGTCGCATCCATGACCTTATTAATTTAAATCTTTCTTTCAACTGTAAATATGTAAACCAATGGCAGACATGTCCTTCTAATTTTAATTCTTCCTTAGACTTGAGGGTAGGATCACCAAAATTAAAAGATATTATTTTACCATAAGTCCATCAGTCTGGCTTCGCCATTTCTTTTCTGAAAAGGGCTTCCTGGGGGGATAGCCAAAAGACGCATCTCCACAGAAAACCTTGTTTTATATTTATTCCAAACTCTTAGAATGGCATGTCTAACAAAATGGTTGTTAAAAATCATCATTTACTTTAACTTTGTCATACCATAAAAGCCTTAGTTCAATGCCTTTTCTTTCTTTTGCCCTTCTTTTCTACACTTTTCCCTTCCTTTTCCCTCCCTTATTTTTCCTACTATTTGCTTTTGTATTTTTGTATTTTATATTATAAACTAATAAAAAAACTGTAAAGAGAATTTTAGCAAGTAAATATCTCTTAAATGAGAACCCAGAGGGGTCATGGATTGTCTAATTGAAAGTTATAATTTGAAAACAGCTTTTGAAGGAACCCTGGGAGCCACATCTAAGGCTTTTGGATCAAAATTGCATGGTAGTGTACATAAATATTATCCAGTACCACATTTTTAAAATGAGAAACCTTAAGATGTATGGACTTCAACTCCCAGAATTGTGGGAGTTGAATATCTCATATTTTACAGTTGCTGAGCTACAGAAACACTGATCTAGTGTATAATATATGTGACAAAGTCCATTCTTTTTTTTCCTGCAATAATTTTTACAAAGGTAGCCCAAACAATGTTAAGAAGTAGTTTCAGACACTGAGGACAACATTCTGAATCATTTTAAAAGCAACATCTTTCTCACTGCTTTGGTTATCATATGATAAATAAATATCACTGCCTAATTTTTAAACTTTAAACTTCTAAAATGCTTTTGGGAACTTGTTGGCATGATAGAGTAATGCAGGTCGAGCTTCTTCTTTACAGCCCTGCATTGTGATACCACTGTGAGCAGGGTTTACATAGTGATAGTACTGTACATGATCCTATATTGGTAAAGATTTATACCAGTAACTGGATCTCCTAACTGAGATGAGACTAGTTACAATTATCTGCTGCTGGTCTATTTTTGCCCACAAAGAATACTGTAATTAAAGTACTTTTTAGATGTCATCTGCGTGGATTGTTTTTTTTCTTTTTTCTTAAATGAGGAATCAAGCTGTCAGATTCACTGGCTATAATATGGAAGTATATAGAGTAATGAAAATAATTGAAGGAAAATATTACAGCTTGAATTAAAGATTTATATATGATGTTCTAGAACTGTAAATATTGAGTTGACATAAATCTTGCCAACATGACAAAATATAGGATATGTTAAAAGTTGTTTCTCCAGCAAAACAAGGACAAGTTCAATTTCCATTGAGCTGCCTGAGAGAGGAACATGAAGAGATCCTCTCAATTGGTAGTTTAAAAATCAGACATTTATCAGGCAAAGGATTTATTTATTTATTTATTTATTTTTAAAATTTATAAGCCGCCCCACTCCCGAAGGACTCTGGGCGGCTAACAATATAGGCACCATATAACATGACAAAACAGACAATACAATAACAGTCATCCAGGGGTCAGATTTTATAAACCCCAGGCCTGCCGGAAAAGCCAGGTCTTAAGCAGCTTACGGAAAACCAACAGGGTGGGAGCGGTCCTAATCTCCGGGGGGAGCTGGTTCCAAGACATGGGCACCATCACAGAGAAAGTCCTCCTCCGCGGCCCTGCCAAATGGCACTGCTTGGCCGACGGGACCTGAAGGAAGCCCAGCCTGTGGGATCTAACCGAAGGGAACTATGAGGTAGAAGGCGGTCTCGCAAATAGCCTGGCCCTGAGCCATATAGGGCTTTAAAGGTAATAACCAACACCTTGAATTGGACCCGGAGACCAATAGGCAACCAGTGCAGCTCACGGAGGATAGGTGTAACGTGGGTGTACTGAGGAACACCCACTATCACTCGCGCGGCTGCATTCTGGACCAACTGTAGTCTCCGAATACTTTTCAAGGGTAACCCCATGTAGAGCGCGTTGCAATAGTCCAGACGTGAGGTGACAAGGGCATGAGTGACTGTAAGGAGAGCCTCCCGTCCAGGTAGGGTCGCAACTGGTGCAACAGACGAACTTGTGCAAAGGTCCTCCCAGCCACAGCCATCAAATGATGTTCCAATTTCAGCTGTGGATCAAGGAGGACACCCAAGTTGCGAACCCGCTCCGAGGGGGGTATATTTTCCCCTGCTAGAGTCAACACTGGACAGTTAACATGATCCTTGGGAGGCAACATCCAAAGCCACTCGGTCCTGTCAGGACTGAGCCTGAGTCTGTTAATCCCCATCCAACCCTCACGGCTTCAAGGCAACGACCCATCACAGCAGCTGCTTCACTGAGAGAGCTCGGGGAGGAGATATATAACTGGGTATCATTTAGTACAACTAGTAATTTGAACTACTATTGGTTTATGTTCCAACTTTAATCTGCTGGAATCTGTTTAATTCAAATTCCTTAATTGTATATTTAGTAGGGGCAAATCCATTTCAAATGCAGCTAGAAGCAGTGCTGATCTGAATAGAGACACGAGTTTGGTTAGTAATGTTTAAATCTAAGCTCTTCTTCTCTTTTTTTTTAACTGATATTTTCCAATCCACTTGGAAGAAATCCCTTAAGCAAAAGCTCCTTTCGCATGGCCTTTTCTAGATCATTTTATGGAGCCTTGGTCTTAAACTAAAAATCCAAAGATACTGAGTTGTATACAATTTGAACTGACTGCCCAGTTTTTGTAGGTTACCAAAAATAATCCAAGAGATATGGCTGCCTAAATTTACTTCCTTATCTATTCAACTATAGTTGGCCTTTACCACATCTTATTGTCATGACCTTCCTTTGCTCTTTTATAGGAGAAATACTGCAAACTTCCCATGGCTCACCTTCTCTACCCTTGTGGCAGAGAAGAGGTAGAATCAATAGCATATTTTTTAGTTTTATTATATTAAGGCAACAGAGCAGTCAGCTGGACAGTATGTTGATTATTTCCATAAAAGTGCGCAGAAGATTGAAATCTTACTGTATATTTCTACCCAAATTTAAGCATCGTTCTGTTCATTAGATGAAATCCCAGCTAAAACTATAATACTGCTGCCTTAATTAGAATGTTAATTAGTTGAGGCTTTTTGTGCATTAACAGTAAAGGAAAACTTTAATCAATAATGAAAGATATTCTTTAGAAAGACCTCTTTGGTTTTCTTATGTTAGTGCAAAATAGTATGTAAAAAGAAATTAAATATTTTGCTTTAAACAAAAGTATTTCAGAAAAGACTTGATATTCAGGTTTTGATAAAGCTGCAAATCAGTTTATATATGTTGGACAGTATTATCAGTTGAAGGGAACTAATTAGTTCATAACATTTATTTAATTGGATGGAACATTAATTAGCAACTTTTGTGTACCTATTAGCTAAAGTTAGACTATAGTAACCTATACCAGAGAAAAGCCTTTCCTTCAAATGTCCTGTTTTTCTGTTTCCTTCTCCTGGCTAGAATCCAAATTATTAAATTTATTATGACATATGTGCATAAATTTGAAAAAGTTACATAAATAAACCAAATCCATTTTTAAAAATGAGAAAATGATAAACTTGAAATCAATAACATTATTCATGGAATTATTTTGGTAACTCATTTTTAATTTTTAACAATGTTTTATCATATCTTTTTAATAAATGGTTTAATTGAAGATTAACAGCTATTATGGACAACATTTTAATTGCACAGTCAGAATCAGATTATTCCCACTGAGTTTCTGCCAACAAAGTTTAGGTTATAGTAGGAGAAAGACTATGTGCTCTGTTTAAATTATTTAACACAAGTATATTTAAATCTTGTAAAATAGGTTAATTTATAGTTACAATTGATTTGCCATTTAGGATAAGAAAATGACCTCTATAATAATAAAAACCCTCATGCAGTGCTTATAGTTCAGTTGCCAACTTGCCACTAAGGACCTGATTAGCTATAAATTTATGGGAATCTGCAATAACGGGTGTTTGTCTCCTGATAATGTTTTCTGACACATTTCAGGAGACTCAGCTGATCTGTGTTAGAGATCATGTACAGATTCTGCAGTTTATACAGGCAATACATAGAAAGAAAGTCCATGCGAGACCTTTAACTATAGAAAGCACATAAGGAAAGTGGTTTCCATAGAAACATGCCCCAAAGCTGTCGTTAGTATAGGAAAAATAGTTTTATGATTATTTCAATGAAGTCTCATCTTTTTGTTTTCAATACCAGGTAAATAAAATACACACAAGGCAAGTGTAATATGAAAATGGTGCTTGGAACATGGCCCTTAGCACAGTTCTAGCAACTTGCATCATTGTCTTCCATCAAGAATTCCATTAGTTCGTGGATACATTCTAAAATGATAACTGTGTTATTTGCTTGTAGCCAAAAACAAAAGATTTCCTGGCACCTTAAGGATTATCACATTTACTGAGTAAATCTTGGCTGCATCAAAATCAGCATTGGAGAGCAGATACTTAGTCTATAAGCACCTGTAAGTATATCTTTGACCCATTATCCATTTGATATTCAGTCTTAGCCTGAAAGTGTTGTCTACACCATGCTCAAAGTTTCAGTCTCTTTGTTGATGTGTCCACCGTCTTTTTAAAAGAAATATATCAACATTTCCTAGACCATCAGAATCCTTTCATTTCTCTACTAGCTTTACAATTTGCATTGGTAACTATCTGCACAAGTTCAAAAAAGCTTCAAATAATTAACATTCTAATTAATGCAGCAGTATTATAGTTTTAGCTGGGATTTGACCTAATCAACAGAATGATGCTTATTTTTTATTAAATTTATATATTGCTCATTTCATTATCAGGTGACTCTGAGCGGCTTACAATACTACAGTGACAGACTGGAAATAATTCTTCAGACCCTTGACAATCTCTTGGAGGGTTATGTTGAGCAAAAGTATCTCTTTCAAGTGTGTGTCAAACAAGCTGCATAGGAATGAGGTATTTAAACTCATATTTGCACTATTGTATCCTACTTCATTTCCCCCCCCTCCTGTACTACAATGTTTTTTATATCCGAATTTACTGCTCCACAATGTTTTTCTATCAGAATCTACTATACTTCTCTGGGCATCTGCAGCATTTAAAAAGAAATTTAATAACCTCAGCAGTGGCATAAAAATATAATATTTACTAGACAATCCATGACTTCTTGTGTGATAGTTTCAGAGATATTTCCTTACCAGATTCCTCAATGTCTTCAACAATGGCAGAGCTTCTAATGTACTTGAAAAGTTCTTAAAAATTCAGGGAGATATTCAGACATGTCTCTGCCTTGAGAAGTAGTCCAGTTTGAATTGTATAACACAGTCAAATATCAGGAGCTGAACACAGGAAATGTTTTATGATAACTTTTTTTTGTCATAAAATGTTTTATAAAATTTGCCAAATTTCAGTTCCACAAGAGTTATGGGTCCCTGGACTTCCGGTTCTGATTTGCGGCATCCCTAGTCGTACAAAAAGACTCCTCTCCTCGTCGGCTAGTTTCCCTCCGCCGGTAGACCCTTATGCAGGTCAAAAGTCACCCTGGAGGGTGCAACCTCTGTTGACGTGGCATCGCTCGGCTGCGGAGGAGTGGCGGGTCCTCCAGCTGTCCAAGCTTTCTCTGAGGGCCTATGGAGAAGGAAGATTGGCCAGTAAAATGGCCGATCACCCAGCTGCTTCAAACCGCAAGTCAAAGAACATCTAAGTATTGAGAACCACCGTGGTGAATCGGGTGAGGCTTTTTTTTTTTGGCTCCTCTCTTTACTCCACTTTGCTTTTTTTTTGCCTGTAAGAGTTTTGTTAGAATTGTTTCCCTGTCTTGGAAAAGCAGCTTTTATATGTTTGGGAAGAAAGGCATGGCACAAAAGAATAGAATAAAATTTTAGAGACTATATTTCATTACATCTGTTTCTGGGGTACAGAAAAAACTCTTTTTTAAGAGCTGTATTATCATTTTATGCTGGAAGATTATTTCTTTTTTTCACATTATATGTTAAAAGATTGGAAAAAAGAGGAAAAAATGGTGTCTGGAAAAGATTTTTTTAATCTACTGAGGACATCTAGTGGCAAAAACCTAATATTGCAACCTCTGATTTCTCTTGGTGGAATAGACCTGACCTTCAAATTTTTTCAAGAGAAAAGATAAACTGATGTAACAGTGGGAATTGTGGGGGTGGATACTGCTCAACTTTTATTAAATACAGCCTCCACAAAAAAGGATAAAAAAGAGACTTTCTTTAATTACTATCAATATGGAGAAAGTTCAGTTACAATTAAACTGCAAACTTATATTGGAAAAGAATTATGAAGCCACCACAGAAATATGTGTTACAATAAAAGAGTTTACTACAGAGCTAAGAACCAGAAGTTCCATTTCAAACCTTCGAACTGATTTCCAGACCATATCTGACCATTCTATAAATCAAAACTTGCTAGAAGAGGAAACAACTGAGATAAAAGAGACTTCACCTTATAAACATGTCATTTATACTTTTGAGGATCAGAAGAACCAAAGATTAAGACTTGAGACTTTAAAGCAACGAAGCTTTAAGGATGAGAGAAACAGAGATCTAATACAGAGAACGGAATTCCTATTGTCTCAAAGCATACTGCAAGCAATAAAGAGAGATTTATTGGTGGAAAGGGATGCCTGGAAATGGAAACCTGCTTGGCATAGAAGGAAGGCCAGAATAAGACTGAAAATAGAAATTTAAAATGATGTGTAATGGATTAAAAAGGCACTGTTGATTTATGGACTGTTTCAAGGATTAAGATTCAGACTTAGAAATAAGAAAGAAAAGAATGTAATGGGTGGAATAATAGGTGTATTTTGATGAAAATTATTATGTATTGGAATGGAAAAATGGTGGGTTTTTTTAGATTTGGATTGTTTCAATAATTAATTGAGTGTTTTAAATTAGTGGATGATGCTTTTGTATGATAATATAGATGTGATAAGGTATGATAATTAATTGAATGAAATTTGAAATTTGCTTGATGAACTGAAATGATTTAAAGCATAATATTATTGTGTTACTTTAATTAATAATGGACTAAAGGTAATCTAGAATATCAAGAATGTATTTTTTAGAACAATAGGTTTAATTGTATGAAAACTATTATGTAATGGAATGAAGAAAATTGAGATAATAGATTTGGACTGAATTAATAACCAATTGAGTTAATTTAATAAGATGATGTGTTTTGTTTGATGACATATATGTTATTAGTTATGATAATTGGATGAAATTTGAATTCTGTCTAATGGATTGAAATGATTTAAAGTCTGATTATTTTGTCAGCTTAAAGAGATGGATTAGATATGTATAGGACAGATTAATAGTTTATTTTAAATAGGGGATATTAGTGGAAGAAGAAATAAATAAGATTTATGATAAAATAAGGAACTAGAATATATTTGGAAGGAATACCTGAATTGATAATGTTTTTTATTTAAAGTTAATTTGATTACGGTACTGTAAATTTATAAAGCTTTAAAACAGGTTTAGGTTGAATAAATTTAAGCTAGAATTGGATTATTTTAAAGATACTATGCTACCTGAGGGAAAAAGAGAGGGAATATTTGAAGTTTTGATTGAACTATTTATTTATTTATTAAAATTTATAAACCGCCCCACTCCCGCAGGACTCCGGTATATGTATATATGTTTTGTTTTTGGATGTCTGATTACCCTAACACCATGGTGTGCCCTGAATACTTTGTCTTAATAATTAAAAAAACCTAATAAAAATTGTTTTTTTTTTAAAAAGAGTTATGGGTCCCTGGTTTTGGACATATCCTGAAAATTAGACCATTTGAGGTATCTTAACCATTTGAGGTATTTTAACCAGTTAAAGCTTACAGACCCAAAAGTTTTAGTTATATACAGAGACATACTAATTGGTTAGTTTTCTTCCTTAGGCAAACCTCCCTTTGTAGAGCTAAGACGGTATCCTTCAGATTTGTTGGGTCTTCAGTTGTCACTGTTCGCATCTAGCAATTTTGAGAGCAGAATGGGGATTACAAATTCTGGGGGTGAAAGCAAGTTGTTTGGATTGACAATTTCTTACAAATACTCATTCTTACTTATACTCATTATAAAAGGTGTCAATCTTTCTATTATGGTTATTTTAGAATCCTTGCCTAGGCTTATGGGATTAGTAGAAAGAGACGTTATTCTAACATATGACTGGGTGGTAGGAAGGAAAATACAAATTTAAACTATTTAATTTTTTCTTCATAGGTTTATAATAACAATGCTGTATTATTTCAGGCAATTACTGAAATGTATATTTTGGTATGAAGTATATTTTCTTCAAGATTTACAGTAAATCACATGACTAACAGCAATTAAAACCAAAAACATATGGTGGCCAACTATAACTACCTTCTCTAATCTGATTCCATCCAGGTTCAGTAGATTTTCAACAACTATAAATGTAGTTCTTGACTTACAACCATTCGTTTAACAATGGTTTAAAGTTACAATGGCCTTGAAAAAAGTGACTTATGATTGTCCTTGAAGTTACAACCACCACAGATGCATGATCACACATTGCTTGGCAACCAGCTCACATTTACAACAATTGCAGCATCATGTGGTCATGTGATCACAATTTGCAATCTTTCCATACAGCTTCCGACAAGCAAAAACAATGTGGGAAGCTGAATTCATTTAACAGCCATGTGATTTGCTTAACAACTGCAGAAAAAATGATCATAAAATCAAGTCCAGTCACATTGTTTAGTGTCTGAAATTCAGATTCCAATTTTGGTTGTAAGTCAAGGACTACCTCTAAAGCTGCTGATTTTGCAGTGATGCTGAACAGGAAATTATCTGAGCTGAATTTCAATACATTTGTAGGACACACATTTGAGAAAAACTGGGCTATAACTACTATTAAACAAGCCACAGTTGAAACAGAAAAAAAGTGGTTTTGGGAAAGAGTAAGAATAAATTTCTTATTATAATCCTTATTTTTATGTAAATTCAAGGAAAAAGAATCTCAACCAAACCAGAAGTCACTAATTAGTTTCTAATTCCTTACTTACAGCTTGTCTGCAGCATACAATTTGTTCATAGATTACAATGAAGTGTTTTCCTTTGTACTTCATTCCTGGTAGACATAAATCTACATGTGTCAGAACCCATCTTATTTCATTTCTATCTATCTCCTCTGATCTAAAAACAAACCTCACTTTCCCCTGAGTTCTGCCATACTCCCAAGGGGGAGGGGGGATATGCCAGCAGGGTTATTGCTTTCGCTTCCTCTATTTTCTACAATGTAACCTTTTACTTTGTTATTGACTCTGTGTCTGCTTCCCACTACAATGTAACAATTTGCTTCCTACACTGCATCTCTCTCTGAACTTTCTTTTCCCTAACCCAGGGATCGGCAATCTAAAACGGTGAAAAAGCCACTTGGACCTGTTTCCCTCACAAAAAAAAACAACAACTGGGAGCCGCAAAATGTGCACATGCACACGTGCATGCGCACACACATAACAGAGCTTGATTGAAGAGTGGAGCCTAAGGCGACACATGCACCGACCTTGCCTGCGTCCAGCTCTAGTATGGATGGCTCTGCCATCCTGGCTTCTCCTCCCCTTGGAAAAGACTGCTCTCCCCCCTTTGCTGAAGCGGCAAGTGGGGGGGCTTGCCTTGGGCAGGGCAGGGCTGCTGGAGGCTGAGGCCCCCAAAGACGCGGACCAGGCTATCTTCCATAGCGGTGGGAAGGTGACCGCGGGAGCAACAGCCTGCTCATCTCCCCGGCAACTGTGGAGCCATGTGGTTGTGTTT